>NC_084566.2:990000-1032500 GCF_033978685.3 Nerophis lumbriciformis
CAGGCATTATTGTGAGGTTTTGTATTAGCGTTCCTAAAAATAGGACCTAAGCACACATTGTGTACAGCAGATTTTCACAGCTTTATGTTTATTTAGCCAAAAGGGGACTAATTACTTTATTTGAATATTATGAAAAATTTATATTTTGCATGCTTAGAGTAATTATAAGGCACACTTGAATTATTCAAAATTATTACGTTTGTGTGAATAATTTGATAACGTATTATTTTATACTGCTTTAATACAGTGAAGAACATGTAACTGTTTAATTGCATTTATGGCGGATGGATCTGTGTGGTAATAAGGTGTACCTGACACATAAAACGTGACAAAATACAGTGTATTATGGGTAATGGCAGTGAGGTATGGTGGAATGGAGCCACACAGTTTTTTTGACCTTACTCTCTTTTTACTCTCTCATTCTGTGACTCTCTCGCTTTATTTTCTCTATGAATCTTTTCTTTCACATCGTCATCATTTGACGTTTTGGAAAAATTACGCTTACAAGTAAACGATACACGAAACGAAGAGGAGCGTCTGGAGTTTTTCAGTGGCCTAGTGGTTAGAGTGTCCGCCCTGAGATCGGTAGGTTGTGAGTTCAAATCCCGGCCGAGTCACACCAAAGACTATAAAAATGGGACCCATTGCCTCCCTGCTTGGCACTCAGCATCAAGTGTGGGAATTGGGGGTTAAATCACCAAAAATGATTCCCGGGCGCGGCCACCACTGCTGCCCACTGCTCCCCTCACCTTCCAGGGGGTGAACAAGGGGATGGGTCAAATGCAGAGGACACATTTCACCACACCTAGTGTGTGTGTGACATTCATTGGTACTTTAACTTTAACTTAACTTAACTTCTTTTGTTGCCGCCGCTGCATTAGGAAACTACACGTCTAAACAAATGTTTTATTTATGATTAAGAATAACAAATATGTATTGTTAATAATAATAACATATAGTTCTTATATTATCAGAATCAGCTTTATTGGCCAAGTATGTTTAACACAAAAGGAATTTGACTTGCTCTCTTTGTTTTCAATACAGTTTCAATTGTTGTTGCATATTTAAAAGGTAACTGAGGCTACACATTATTCTGCCCTCCCCGAATGTTGCAGTTTAGTTTGCCAAATATGTGAACAGTCCTCTGAATTATAGATGAACCAAAATAACTTGAGGTGTTTTGTTGTTAAAGTGTTCTCCACACGGACGTCACTTAACATATAGCATAGAGGAATGTTGTTATATTTCAAATGTTTTTCAAACATATTATGGCCAATAGTGCATAGACTATATACTAGTGTTGTATGGTATACTGCTACTAATAAAGTAATCGGTACTATACCACCTTTGAAAAGTACCGCCACCGCTCTTTCATCTGAGTGCTGCTTTGCGGCGATGACTACAGAGCCGAGGCGCATGATGTTGAGTGTGTCAAAACACACACACAAAGGGCATACAAGCAATAACATCTTGGAGAGGAAGAATGGCAAAAAACTAAAATTCTACTGGTTAATAAAGAGGTGGTGAAGTACAATATGGAGGTATTTGGACTCCAAAACTAACACTAAAGGTGACGCTTTAAACAGAGAGGCACCGCAATGCAAGTACTGTTTTACACCTTTCCTCCTTGTCGGCTCCCAAACCGTGGTCGAGGAGAGCAGGGGAGACCATTCACTTCACAATGGGTCCGTAAAGCTCCGCTCTTTGGTCGGAATGACGAGGCCGTCGATTAGTTCCAACTTGGTCACTCTCTTTATAATTTCCACAGGGCACAACCGGATATCCACCATGCTATTAATACTCCTGCACATGCTTGCACTACCTCTCCTAACTTGGAGGGTTCAGAGAATCTGGAGAAATCACTGCACGTAAGCAGCTAAGCCCGTGACCTTCCATCCCTCAGGCTGTACTGCATCAACAAGCGACATCTGTGTGTAAACGATATCACCACATGGGCTCAGGAACACTTCAGAAACCCACTGTCAGTAACTACAGTTGGTCGCTACATCTGTAAGTGCAAGTTAAAACTCTCCTATGCAAGGCGAAAACCGTTTATCAACAACACCCAGAAACGCCGTCGGCTTCGCTGGGCCTGAGCTCATCAAAGATGGACTGATACAAAGTGGAAAAGTGTTCTGCTGTCTGACGAGTCCACATTTCAAATTGTTTTTGGAAACTGTGGACGTCGTGTCCTCCGGACCAAAGAGGAAAAGAACCATCCTGATTGTTATAGGCGCAAAGTTGAAAAGCCAGCATCTGTGATGGTATGGGGGTGTATTAGTGCCCAAGACATGGGTAACTTACACATCTGTGAAGGCGCCATTAATGCTGAAAGGTACATACTGTACAGGTTTTGGAGCAACATATGTTGCCATCCAAGCAACGTTACCATGGACGCCCCTGCTTATTTCAGCAAGACAATGCCAAGCCACGTGCTCCTGATGGCTGCTGGTTAGCGCCTTGCATGGCAACTCCCACCATCAGTGTGTGAATGTGTGTGTGAATGGGTAAATGTGGAAATACTGTCAAAGTGCTTTGAGTACCTTGAAGGTAGAAAAGCGCTATACAAGTATAACCCATTTATCATTTATTTATTTACTTTGGCACATGTTGAAGCCATGAAATTTTAAGTAAATTTTTATTTGCAAAAAAAAAATAAAGTTTATGAGTTTGAACATCAAATATGTTGTCTTTGTAGCATATTCAACTGAATATGGCTTGAAAAGGATTTGCAAATCATTGTATTCCGTTTATATTTACATCTAACACAATTTCCCAGCTCATATGGAAACGGGGTTTGTACTTGAGTAACTTATGCGATAAATTGTACTTCTAAGAGTAGTTTTAATGCAACATACTTTTACTTTTACTTGAGTATATTTATAGAGAAGAAACGTTACTTTTACTCTGCTCCATTTATCTACATTCAGCTCGCCACTCGCTACTGATTTTTATCGATCTGTTAATGCACGCTTTGTTTGTTTTGGTTTGTCAGACAGACCTTCAAAATAGGATCTATCACATGCCTGTGTTTCACCAATCAAATACAGTCACTGGTTACGTTTCACTCCGTTTCACCAATCAATTGCAGTCACTGGTGACATTTGACTATGTTTCACCAATCAAACAGAGTCAGGTGGTCACGTGATTAACTGAACATAAAGTTTCAGCGGCAACAAGCTTAAGCTTACATGAACTCAACGTTAAATTTGAGGAAGCACATCACGGTAAGTAACGTTAGTAGATGTTTTGGCTGTCACCGTAGGCTGATGTTAGCTTCCCTGCTATGAACCACTGTCAAATGTACATTGTGTGGGGACATTTATTAACGCACTGCAGCCTCATAGACACGCACAGTCGCACACACACACACACACACACGCATGCATACAAACACCGATCAGAAGTGCACAGTGTGTTCTCAGATGCAGCCCACACCTATCAGTTTATGGTTTGCGTAAAGGCTAACTTGTTATTTTCCTTTATAATCTCTGCTTACTGTGCCTATGGTGCTGTTATTGTGGCTCAATTTGCCTTAGTTTTTTTTATGTTAATGTATTATTATTATTGAATATATTTTATTGTTTTAGTTGCTTAAGAGATATTCTTGGCTCTGAATTTGGTCATTGCTATTTTTATGTTTTTGTGCATTATTTGTTGCCGTCATCATTAAACGAACAGGTTACTCATCAGTTACTCAGTACTTGAGTAGTTCTTTTACAACATACTTTTTACTTTTACTCAAGTAAATATTTGGGTGACTAAAGTAACAGGACTCTTACTTGAGTACAATTTCTGGCTACTCTACCCACCTCTGCAAAACACCACTCGGGTTCAGATCCGGGCGGCCATTCTTCCCAATCACGCCTCTCTAGGTTTCACTGTCGTTGCCAACATGAGCGCAGAAGTCCCCCAGTAGGACAAGGGAATCACCCGGGGGAGCACTTTCCAGTACTCCCTTGAGTGTATCCAAAAAGAGTGGGTACTCTGAACTGCTGTTTGGTGCGTAAGCACAAACAGTCAGGACCCGTCCCCCGACCTGAAGGCGGAGGGAAGCTACCCTCTCGTCCACTGGGTTGAACTCCAACGTGCAAGCTTTGAGCCGGGGGACAACAAGAATTGCTACCCCAGCCCGTCGCCTCTCACTGCACGCAACGCCAGTGAGCCCATTGGAGGGGGGGACCCACATTAGGGATGTCCCGATCCGATATTTGGATCGGATCGGCCGCCGATATTTGCAAAAAAATGCGTATCGGCAAGGCATGGGAAAATGCCGATCCAAATCCAGTTCAAAAAAAACTCCGCTCCGTGTTTTCCAACGCACCTATTTAAATAATACATTCCACTTTTCTGCTGCTCCCTAATTTCCGTTCCGCATTTTCCAGCACACCTTCAACACATCCACAGGTCTGTGGATTCTCACGCAGTTGCTTTTAGCTGCTGGCATTACACGACAGGCTCTTCTCACTCTTTTCTGTGTCTGTGCTTCTCACAGACAGCAAGCGCACCTTCTTACACACGTCACATACTGTCACGACATACGTCACATACTGTCACGTCATACGTCACATACGTATACGTCCTCCCCGAGCAGAGAGGTAGCAGCATGGATAACGTTAGCTGTGATGCTAGCGCAACCGTGTGACCAACGTTCTCTCTAAGGTGCGCGCTTGTGCAATTGCGCACTGTTTAAACGTCCTTAGCAATTATATGCCACGCACAAAATCAAATAAAAAAATAAGCGCATAACAATTTTCGACACACGGACACGACAGAGAAAACAGTTTTCATCATCATTGTTCAAATATTATAACGTCTGTCGAGACGCTTATCTTCGTTCGGTGCCACACGCCCACACCATCAAAATGCCGAGGCAAAAATTTCCAGATCAACACCGTATGAAAAAATTTGTGATTTTTTTAGTTGTGATTTCCTTCTCTGCATGAAAGTTTAAAAGTAGCATATAGTAATGCAGTATGAAGAAGAATGTTTTAATGTAGACATGCAAGCCTTGAAAGAAAATGTTGAAAATCAAGACTACATTTCCTGCAAATGGATGCATTTCTACCCTATATTTTAACTTTAGATTTATTCTCATATCAAACTCTTTTGGCTGTCTTTTTGACACTTACATCCGGCGCCCCCCTCCACACCCCGGATTATAAATAATGTAAATAATTCAATGTGATTATCTTGTGTGATGACTGTATTATGATGATAGTATATATCTGATAGTATATATCTGTATCATGAATCAAGTGGACCCCGACTTAAACAAGTTGAAAAACTTATTCTGGTGTTACCATTTAGTGGTCAATTGTACGGAGTATGTACTTCACTGTGAAACCTACTAATAAAAGTCTCAATCAATCAATCAAAACACATAAAATCATCATACTGCTGTGATTATATGCATCAAGTGTTCATTCAAGGCTAAGGCAAAATATCGAGATATATATCGTGTATCGCAATATGGCCTTAAAATATGGCAATATTAAAAAAAGGCCATATCGCCCAGCCCTAGTTTCAATGATGCCATTTCTGTTTGTCATGTATAATTTTGTCTATTTTGTGTTTATCCTTGAATAAACAGGTCAGTTTCTTGTTACCAACCATTGTGTATTATTCAAACTCACCTAATTCAGCTGGCTAGTTGTTATCAAGAGTACTAAAACCCTTTTCAACATGATTCTGACAACTAAGTAGGCTAAATAACTTTAAACTTTAATACATGCTCGGATAGGCCATTATCGGTCAGTATCGGTATCGGTATCGGATCGGAAGTGCAAAAACAATATCGGTATCGGATCGGAAGTGCAAAAATCCCTAACCCACGTTGCCTCTTCGGGCCATCGTGCCCCAACTCCGGGCCTGGCTCCAGAGGGGGGCCCCGGTGACCCGCGTCCGGGCGAGGGAAATCGGAGTCTCTGTTTTTGTATTCCCATAGAAGTCTTTGAGAGACATCTCTTATCTCAAATCACTCTTAAGTTGAGGTAACACTGTACTCGCGTCGTTAAATTAAAACCTCCAAACAGATGATGATTAAAAGGCAGAATATCTGCTCGTTCTTGCATTGATCTCAATTGTGTAAGTGTGCCTAATGTTGTGTCCAGTGAGCGTGTGCAAACACTTGATTTATTTTTGATCCGCTGCCAAGTCAGTAATATATCACTTCCAACAAGAGTGGAATAAAAGTGACTATTTCCACAACTTATAGTGTCAAGGAGGTGATGGAACAAGCTGATCACACTATTTATAGTTCAGTGACGACGTGAGGTGCTTTCAACATTTTTACGGCTACTGGCAGCCAAAACAGGAGGGAGGATGTTGGCTCGTCGTCTAAAACGATGAATAAATGCCCGTGAATCTGTAAGAGGAAAAGGGCCTCACCTTCTCCTGATATTGCCGTCTGGAGGAGTCCAGGGATTGGATGAGAGCCGTGGCGTGGCCAATAAAGACGGCGTAGCACGTGGCTCCCACGATCATGCTCAGCATGGTCAGCCAGATGTCGGACAAACTCTCCGGGGCTTGGCGGCCATAACCGATGCACAACATGTGGCTCATGGCCTTGAAGACGGCAAAGGAGTAGAGCTCGGACCAGGTGTCGTTCTGTGTAGAGATAAACAAACGGTTAACTAGATGATTGAATGCTCCAATGCTGAAGTTGAACTGAAATGCTGACAAAATGTAGTATGAATGTAAGAATAGTTTCAATGTTGAAGAGTTTGAATTTCCAGGAAAACCGGAATTTGGTTTGGATCTTGGGAAAGTGTTAGTTTGAATGTCCAGGATGAGTGGAATGTGTTGATATTGGAATGGTTTGAATAGGTTGAAAAATGTGGGGATTGTGCAACTTGGAAAAATGTCACATTAATTTCAATTTGAACTTCCTGAAAATTAAAAAAAATAATTATTAGTAATATGAATGTCCTGAATGAGCTTATTTGGTTGGTGTTGGAATTGTTTCAATTGTGCAAGAAGTAATAACAGTTTTTTAATTGATTAATAGTATTACGGAATTCACATCGACGTCCCTTATGTGGACTCTGTACCGAGGATCTTGTTGTGGCTTGTGCAGCCCTTTGAGACTTTTGTGATTTAGGGCTATATAAATAAACATTGATTGATTGATTGATTGATTGAATTTCGGGAAAAGCAGGAATTTTTCAAGTTCTTCAACCAACTTGGTTTTTTGTCCTGACTAAGAGAAATGTTTTGACAGTGGAATGGTTGAAATGGGTGGAAAAATGTGACAGGAGTCATCACACTAAAAAAGGTTGGAAATGAGGTTAGAAAAAACCAAGGAATTCCTGGAAATGTGTTGAACATGGGAAAATGGTTGTTTGAATTTACAGGTCAAATTGAATGTGTTGAAGGTGGAATGGTTTGAATCGGTTGAAAAATGTGGGAATTGTGGAAGTTTGGACAATGGCTAATTCATTTTGAATGGAGAAAATGTCCCAAAAAACTGGGAATTCTCGGAAATACAGGAATTTTTTTTAGAATTGTTGAGAGGGAGCACGCAATTCCTGAACAGGCTGAATATTTTGAAGTTGGAACGGTTTGAATCGGATAAATAAGGTGGGTGTTGTGGAACTTTGAAAAATGTGCCATTCTTTTCAATGGGAATTTCATGGAAATTTTGGAATTTCGGGAAAAGAGAGAGAATCTTTGGGAAAATGCTACGAAAAAAAAAAAAGTGAATGTTCTGATTGAGTTGAAATGGTTGGTGTTGGAATTTTTCAAATCGGTCAAGAAATGTTGAAGTAGTAACATTTTTAACTGAGAAATGGTATTACGGAATTCCTGGAATTTGGGGAAAACCGGGAATTTTTCCAGGTCAAAAAAACTGCTTCGTTTTTTGTCCTGACTAAGAGGAATGTTTTGACAGTGGAACGGTTGAAATGGGTTGAAAAAAGTGTGAAAGAAGTCATCGCACTAAAAAAGGTTGGAAATGAGGTTAGAAAAAACCCAGAAATTCCTGGAAATGTGTTGAACGTGGGAAAATGGTTGTTTGAATGTCCAGGACGAATTGACTGTGTTGAAGGTGGAATCGTTTGAATCGGTTGAAAAATGTGGGAATTGTGGAAGTTAGAAAAATGGATAATTCATTTTGAATGGGAAGAATGTTCCTAAAAACTGGAAATTCTCAGAAATCCGGGATTTTTTTTATAATTGTCGAAAGGGAGCACACAATTCCTGAACAGGCTGAATATTTTGAAGTTGGGATGGTTTGAATCAAATGAACAATGTGGGAGTTGTTGAACTTTGAAAAATGTCCCATTCTTTTCAATGGGAATTTCATGGAAATTTGAGAATTTCAGGCAAAGAGGGAATTTTTTGGGAAAATTCTATAATATGTGACTGTTCTGAATGAGTTGAAATGATAGGTGTTGGAATTTTTTCAAATCGGTCGAGAAATGTTGAAGTAGTAACATTTTTAATTGAGAAATGGTATTACGGAATTCCTGGAATTTGGGGAAAACCGGGAATTTTTCCAGGTCAAAAAAACTGCTTCGTTTTTTGTCCTGACTAAGAGGAATGTTTTGACAGTGGAACGGTTGAAATGGGTTGAAAAAAGTGTGAAAGAAGCCATCGCACTAAAAAAGGTTGGAAATGAGGTTAGAAAAAACCCAGGAATTCCTGGAAATGTGTTGAACGTGGGAAAATGGTTGTTTGAATGTCCAGGATGAATTGACTGTGTTGAAGGTGGAATCGTTTGAATCGGTTGAAAAATGTGGGAATTGTGGAAGTTAGAAAAATAGATAATTCATTTTGAATGGGCAAAATGTTCCTAAAAACTGGGAATTCTCAGAAATCCGGGAATTTTTTTTTATAATTGTTGAAAGGGAGCACACAATTCCTGAACAGGCTGAATATTTTTAAGTTGGGATGGTTTGAATCAAATGAACAATGTGGGAGTTGTTGAACTTTGAAAAATGTCCCATTCTTTTCAATGGGAATTTCATGGAAATTTGAGAATTTCGGGCAAAGAGGGAATTTTTTTGGAAAATTCTATAAAATGTGACTGTTCTGAATGAGTTGAAATGATAGGTGTTGGAATTTTTTCAAATCGGTCGAGAAATGTTGAAGTAGTAACATTTTTAATTGAGAGATGGTATTACGGAATTCCTGGAATTTCGGGAATTTTTCCAGTCAAAAAAAAGATAATAGGGTGTAGTCAAGCTTGAGACAATGTGGAATTGTGGAAAAATGCGGGGGGGTGGTGGCTGTCCTGATTAAGAGGAATGGTTTGTCGGTGGAACGGTTGAAGTGGGTTGAAAAATATGGCAGGAGTAAAAGGGTGAAAAATGCGTTTGAAAAAACGGGAATTCCTGGAATTTTCTTAAACTTGGAAAAATGAATGTCCAAGATGAGTGGAATATGTTGAAGGTGGTTTGAATGGTTAGAATCGGTTGAAAAATGTGGAAATGGTGGAAGTTTGAAAAATGGCCAATTCATTTTGAAGGAGAATAATGTCCTGGAAAACCTGGAATTCTGGGAATTTTGAGAATTTGTCAAGGGAAAGCCCGCGATTCCCGAATAGGTAGGAGAAGAAGAAGAAGAATAAATAGATTAATTTTGGTGTGAATGCTTTGAAGCATTCACACATTTGGGTGTGTTGTGTCCGTAAAGAGGCAAGGAGACTGGTGTCAGGAAGAAAAGCCTCGGGGACGGCCGGGTTCATGCAAGGCACTTAGACAACAGGAACCCGGGGGACAAGGTTGCGGTACAAATACACACAGGAGGAGGGAGCGGAAACGACGTCGTGGGGGGACAATTCCTCTGAGGTCTCATCAGCCGAGCGCGGAGCTTTTGGAAATGATTTCCTCCGAGAGAAACGATAACGAGAGGTGGTTAAATACGTCCTGTTAGAGCCGCACTGCACACACTGGCCATCCGCCGCTTGTGTTGACATTCATAGAGCTGCAAAACATGGCGTTGTACCCCCACAGACATATTTACAGTGCCGGCAAAAAGGAGCATCTGGCACTAGGGGACAGAAAGTAAGAACATCACGGATGGAAACACTGGAGCTGGTGTTATTTTGTGACTTTCCTCATGATGACTGTACAACTAAGGACGGGCATGAATCATAATAATGATTAATAATAGGCCTAATTAATATTAACCTGCATTTATACAGTCCTCCCTCATCATTTCACACTTTAAATCTTGCGACTTCACACTATCGCGTTTTTTTATGTATATTTATTTATTATTTATTTTTTTGTATCCAGTTAGACTATGCCCTATTATTAGTCAAATGATAAGCATATTTAGGCGCATTTTACGTATTTTTGGCCTAAAATAAGCTTTTTCAAGCATAAACAAGGCTAACTTAAATTCAAATAATTGTACGGACTATAAGGCCCACTTAAATTTCTTTTTTCCCCTCAAAACTCGATAGTGCTCCTTATAACCCGGTGCGCCTAATGTAAGGAATAAGTCTGGTTGATCTTACCCACCACAATGCTTTTGTAACGTTGGAGGTGGTGAAAATGGTCTCAAGTTGCAGATGTCAAGCAAAACTGTCATTTTATATAATAACAACCATTATCAAAGTTAATGTTGATTTTGAACATCGCATAAATAAATGTAAGAAGGGCATTCAACAGCCATACATGTCACACTAAGGGTGGTCGTATAACCAACGCCAACACTGTCATAAACATGTGCCATATTGTGAACCCATACTAAACAACAATGACAAACACATTTTGGGAGAATATTTGCACCGCAACACAAAATAAACACAACAGAACAAATACCCAGAATTCCCTGCAGTACCAACTCTTCCGGGACGCTACACCATTTTATTTGGTACATGGTGTAATGATAAGTGTGACCAGTAGATGGCAGTCAAACAAAAGAGATAAGTCTCAAGTAAACAACACCAACATTTTAAATGTTCCTTTGAAAATATCCAACGCTACACACGGCGCTCAAAAATCTATCTAAATGTTATTGTAGTAAATGATAAAGCATTGTAAAGTTCTTACTTATATCTGTCAGTAAACTCGCCATGGAAGCGCTAAAACATAACGACGAAGTGAGTGTACATTATTCACCCAAGGAACTTTAGTACGGTTTTTCACGGCACACATTTCCGGTGTGGTTGTTTCCGGATGAGGAGATGGTGCTCCGTTATTGATTGAAGTAAAGTCTGAATGTCATTAAAACGGTTAGCTCCATCTTTTGACACTTCTTCCACTCCCGTCCTTGCACGCTACACCGCTACAACAAAGATGCTGTCGAAGGTGAGCCACGTAAATAAGACCGCCCACAAAACGGCGCATCCTGAAGCGACTGTCAGAAAGCGGCTTGAAGATGATCTGTAAAACATAATCTATGCAACATTTTGACCAAAGAACCACCATTACATGTTATGTAGACCACAAGGAAATGTTTTACATTTAGAAAAGAAATCATAATAAGACCCCTTTAATGTGCCCTATAATCCGGTGCGCCTTTTGTATGAAAATAGACCTAACGAGACCCGCTCATCGGCAGTGCGCCTTATAATCCGGTGCGCCCTATGGTCCGGAAAATACAGTAGTTGTTGTGAAATATGAGAGGATTGTCATTTGAATACATTTTGATTAAGGTATTTTACTGTGGGGCAGCACTGTGGAAGAGGGGTTAGTGCATCTGCCTCACAATACGAAGGTCCTGAGTAGTCTTGGGTTCAATCCCGGGCTCGGGATCTTTCTGTGTGGAGTTTGCATGTTCTCCCCGTGACTGCATGGGTTCCCTCCGGGTACTGGGGTGAGTTTTTCCTTGCCCGTATGTGGGCTTTGTACCGAGGATGTCGTTGTGGCTTGTGCAGCCCTTTGAGACACTTGTGATTTAGGGCTATATAAATAAAGATTGATTGATTGATTGATACTCCGGCTTCCTCCCACTTCCAAAGACATGCACCTGGGGATAGGTTGATTGGCAACACTAAATTGGCCCTAGTGTGTGAATGTGAGTGTGAATGTTGTCTGTCTATCTGTGTTGGCCCTGCGATGAGGTGGCGACTTGTCCAGGGTGTACCCCGCCTTCCGCCCGATTGTAGCTGAGATAGGCTCCAGTGCCCCCCGCGACCCCAAAGGGAATAAGCGGTTGAAAATGGATGGATGGATGGATATTTTACTGTGAAAAATACTGCTAAATACTGTGGGGGTTTTTTACAGTGTGGGAAATAATTATAGATTATTTTAAAGCTTGTATAATTTGATATCATTTCACTTCAGCTTGGGTTGCAATGACACCTGGTGCCTTACAATACTACGATATGTACGACTGCTACTAATAATACCTATTGTAAATGAATTAGGTTATTTTTGTGAACACGATCTATATTTTTCTAGATTATTTTAAGTCATATATTATTGTGTATTATTTCTCCAGAACCATACTGTATTTGGCCATTCAAGCTTGACTTGAGAGGACCCCACATGGTTCACAATACCACAGCTAATAATAACATAATAGTAATAATAGCAACAAATACATATAAAATATTTTTCATTGGTCAAGTGGTTGTGTTTAAGAATGCAGTTTTGTTTTGTTTTTTTAAGTTAATTAAATGAGCAATTATTGTGTTCCAACAGACTCATCAGTGATTTACAAACGAATCATTATTAGCAACAAATGCAAACAAAGCACACTGTTGCAGGCCTACGGCGCGTCTCCTTAAGACGAAGACGTCCCAAAATAAACAGAGCTCCACCCGGTGGGCTGAGGCCTAATAGTGACCGGTGTGGGAACAGAAAGAGAAACAGCGGAGTGCAACAGATTGAATAATAGATGAACAACCAGCACTTTGATTCTGAAATAGCTCAGTCAACAGCGAGCAGGGAGTCTCAACATCTCTCCCAAGGGAGTTCAGTTTGGGAACTATCGTGTTTTTTGTCGGTAATCAACATCTCCATCAGCGACGCACGTGGGCTCTTTTACTATCGCAAAATGCCTTTTTGTACACTCAGCGGCCACACGGCATTGAAGTGGAAGCTCTAATGAGAGCAAAAGCTGGGCATTATTATCTTTGAAAAGATTGTATTGGATGTCATTATAAGATTATGCAGGTGTGCCCAGTCTTGCTTTCCAGTCGAATCAATCCTGAGTGAAATAAGGAGCTCCATTGATGGGCAGTTGCCTGCAGAAGTGGCACAATGGGGCTATTTTTACCAAGTCCTAAATTGAACTTGAGGTTAAGCTTCATTATTCCACCAAAATGAATCGGAAAAGTAACTCTTTAAAACAGCGCTGGGCAAATATTTTGGCCACATTGAGAAAAAAAATGTGTCTGGGGGGCCAATGTGTATGTGTGTATAAATGATATATACACATTTAGCTGTAAAAATCTGCTGTACAGTATGTGTGTTTGGGTTCCTTTTTTTCAGGAACACTCATACCAAAAGTCACAATGTTCGATAGAATTCTAAAAAAGTTATGACAGACCACCTCAAAAAAAAACGGAATGGCATTTCACAGTTTTTTACTGAATGGGAACCCAAAATGTACATGAAAATAAAGAATGTGGGATTTACAATATTAACTATGAACAATAAAACACTGAATATTAACAACATATGAACATCGCTCCTCTTTTCCTTCTCAGACCAGCTCCTTGATAGATATATTTTACAATCTAGCAAAACACAACAAAAATGTAACCCATCCATCCATCCATTTTCTACCGCTTGTCCCTTTCGGGATCGCGGGGGGTGCTGGAGCCTATCTCAGCTGCATTCGGGCGGAAGGCGGGGTACACCCTGGACAAGTCGCAGGGCCAACACAGATAGACAGACAACATTCACACTCACATTCACACACTAGGGCCAATTCAGTGTTGCCAAACAGCAAAATATAACCTTTTTGACCTTGGGGCCCAACTTTTTCACTACAGAGGGGTCTAGGGCCCATTCCAATATTAACACAGAATTAGTAATCATACTCTTGATTTTAATTGTATTCAATAATTAAATCTAAACTACATTAAGTTTACAAATGATGTGAAACTATGTGTTATACACAAAGTTTAGTTATTTAAATGATATCTATGCATTTAGCTGTAAAAGTCTGCTGTACAGTATGTGTGTTTGGGTCCCTTTTTTTCAGGATCACTAATACCAAAAGTCACAATGTCCGATAGAGTTCTAAAAACGTTATGACAGACCACCTCAAAAAAACGGAATGGAAATTTACAGTTTTTTACTGAATGGGGGACCCAAAATGTACATGAAAATAAAGAAAGTGGGATTTACAATATTAACTATGAACAATAAAACACTGAATATTAACAACACATGAACATCGCTCCTCTTTTACTTCTCAGACCAGCACCTCGATAGTTGTGTATCTTTTACAATCAAACAAAACACAACAAAAATGTAACAAACAGCAAAATATAACCTTTTTGACCTTGGGGCCCAACATTTCCACGACAGAGGGGTCTGGCGCCCATTCCAATATTAACACAGAATTAGTATTCATACTCTTGATTTTAATCGTATTCAATAACTAAATCTAAACTACTTTAAGTTAACAACCTTGTCAAATGATGTGAAACTATGTGTTAATCACAAAGATTAGTTATTTAAATGATATCTACGCATTTAGCTGTAAAAATCTGCTGTACAGTATGTGTGTTTGGGTCCCTTTTTTTCAGGATCACTAATACCAAAAGTGACAATGTCCGATAGAGTTCTAAAAACGTTATGACAGACCACCTCAAAAAACAGAATGGAATTTTTCAGTTTTTTACTGAATGGGAGACCCAAAATGTACATGAAAATAAAGAAAGTGGGATTTACAATATTAACTATGAACAATAAAACACTGAATATTAACAACACATGAACATCGCTCCTCTTTTACTTCTCAGACCAGCACCTCGATAGTTGTGTATCTTTTACAATCAAGCAAAACACAACAAAAATGTAACAAGCAGCAAAATATTACCTTTTTGACCTTGGGGCCCAACATTTCCACTACAGAGGGGTCTGGCGCCCATTCCAATATTAACACAGAATTAGTAATCATACTCTTGATTTTAATCATATTCAATATTTATATTTAAACTACTTTAAGTTTACAACCTTGTCAAATGATATGAAACTATGTGTTAATCACAAAGTTTAGTTATTTAAATGATATATACGCATTTTGTCATGTCTGTGATCATGTTTTGTTTAGTTATGTTTTGCTTGGTTTTTGGACACTTTTTACTTCTTGTCTTCACTCCCTTTGTCACCATAGTAACCATTAGTTTCACCTGGTTCACATCGTCATGTCACGCACCTGTCTCACGTTTTCACATTTTGAGTCACGCACCTGTTTTCACTAATCATGTCATCACTATTTAAGCCTGTAGTTGCCAGGCAGTCAGCTGGCGACATCACTCTTGACACACTCCTGACACTCTGTTTCATGTTCATAGTCCATGCTGCCCTGTTCACGTCATCGCAAGTAAGTTTTGTTGATTAATGCCACAGTTAATGTCTTTTGTTTTTTTGTCCATAGTTCTGCCTTAGTGTGAGTTTTTGTTTTTTATAGCCAAGTTTTGTACTTCCACCCTTGTACCTACTCAGTGGCCTAGTGGTTAGAGTGTCCGCCCTGAGATCGGTAGGTTGTGGGTTCAAACCCCGGCCGAGTCATACCAAAGACTATAAAAATGGGACCCATTACCTCCCTGCTTGGCACTCAGTATCAAGGGTTGGAATTGGGGGTTAAATCACCAAAAATGATTCCCGGGCGCGGCCACCGCTGCTGCCCACTGCTCCCCTCACCTCCCAGGGGGTGATCAAGGGTGATGGGTTAAATGCAGAGAATAATTTCGCCACACCTAGTGTGTGTGTGACAATCATTGGTACTTTAACTTTAACTTTAACTTTACGCGCCTTTTGTTTATTCCTTTTTTGAGTGTTAAAATTAAATATGTATTTATCTTCACGCCATGTCCGGTCCAAATCATTTGCACCATGGGAAAACAAACCACGCCAAAGTCCAAATCTTGACAGATGTCGCCAGCAAATAAGTTTTCCCGCAGATGACATCACGCCGCCACCTTGTCATGACGTCACCCCGCCCACTGGTGATGACATCAGACACCAAGAATTGTTTTTTAATTCTGTTAACTTTTTCTATCAGCCACCACCAAAGGACTCTTTTTGCCAGAATCAGACACTTCCAGAAAATGTTTTCACAGACCCGCTCACCGGGACTGTCCTTGCCCCCCAAGACTCAAGCCCCGCCCCCGTCACAAAATGTTTATTTTTTTCCGCCCAGACAACCCCAGGTGGGGGAAAAATAAATATTTTTTGGACAATTTAAAGGGGAGGATTCTGCCCCCCTCCTGACCTTCCTCCACCCACCCCAAAAGACTGTTCCAGACTGCAGGGAGCTCGTCTGGTATCCGCCCCTTGAGGGGGGGGCTAGGGGCAGGAGCTGTGCTGGTGGGGTGGTTCCACCAGTTCTTCGGCCTGCTAAGCCGCAACCTCCGGTCCGGCCACCACCACCGGTCTTTGGGCCTGCCAAGCCGCAACCCCCAGCTAGGCCACCTCCACCTGCACCACGGCTACCTGCACCACGGCTACCTGCACCACGGCTAGCACCTGTCGCTGCTCCAAGGCTTGCACCACGGCTAGCACCAGCGCCAAGGCTAGCACCACCACCAAGGCTAGCACCTACGGATGTTACTCGCCAGCACTCCATGCCCTGCTCCAAGGCTAGCAACATGCCTAGCAGCACTACGCCAAGCTCCACCACGCCAAGTTCCTTCAGTAGCAGCTCCACACCAAGTTCCTCCAGTAGCAGCTCCACGCCAAGTTCCTCCAGTAGCAGCTCCACGCCAAGTTCTGCCAGTCGCAGTTCCATGACGCCAAGGGCCGCCAGTCGCAGCTCCACGACGCCAAGTTCCGCCAGTCGCAGCTCCATGACGCCAAGTGCCGCCAGTCGCAGCTCCACGACGCCAAGACCCAAGCCAAGACCCTCCATGCCAAGACCAAGACCCTCCATGCCAAGACCAAGACCCTCCATGCCAAGACCAGGACCCGCCATGCCAAGACCAAGACCCGCCATGCCAAGACCAAGACCCTCCATGTCAAGACCCGCCATGCCAAGACTCGCCACGCCAAGCTTTGCCGCCTGACGCGCCACGCCAAGCCACGATGACGACGCATCCACCTCCTCGTCTGCCACGGATGTGGCCATTCCATGGGCGTCCGCCACGCAAGGTACGCCGACCTCCTCGTCGGCCACGGATGTGACCATTCCCAGGTCGCCCACCTCGTCGGGTACAGCGGCGCTGTACGCGTCGTCGCCACCTAACTCTGCCCTGGTGGATACGGGGACACGTGGTCTGGCGACTCACCGCCATGTCCCCCTCCCGCCCTCCCATGACTCTTGATCTTGTTTTTGGACATCTGGACCTGTCTTGAGCAACATGCTGTGCCTCGCCCCAGGTTAGGTTAATCTTCTTCAGCTCAGCTGTCACCGTACGCCGCGACGTGTTCTTGGGCCGGCCTTGCTTCCTTTTCCCAGGTGGAGTCCAACGTAGTGCGATCTTGGGGAATGCGGTATTGGTCCATCCTCAGAACATGCCCAAGCCATTGGAATCGGCGGCATTTGATCTCTAGCACCACACTGTTGCGCTTGGTCTTCTTGTATAGATGTGCATTGGATACTTTCTCGGGCCAGAAGATTCGACAGTTTCCTGAGGCATCCATTGGGGAAGGCTTTGACTTTTTTCATGTCGTAGGATGTTACTCGCCAGCACTCCGAGCCGTACAACAATACAGATTTAATATTACTGTTGTAAAGTCGGACCTTTGTTCTTAAGCTATATTGCTTGGACTGTCTGCTGTGACGTTCAAAGCTATATTGCTTTGAGCGTCTGCTGTGACGTACATTACCGTAATAACTCAAAAGTGCAGATTTCAACCATTGAAATACTTTCTATAGTTTAAGACTTACGGTCATTTAAAAACAGCACTGCACATCATAATGCTGGTCACAGTTTTGATTTTAAATGTCTAAAAAAATTATGTAGAACATCCGGCGGACCGGATTGAAAATCCTAATGGGCCGCATGTGGCCCGCGGGCTGTATTTTGCCACAGTCTGCTCTATAGGGATGGGTAGCGAAACTCAAGTTCCTTAGTAGCTACCGGTACCTCGTTTTAACGATAAACAAATGTGTTACCCCGTGAGTGCAGCGAGCCAGACAGTCTGACACTCTTTTTTAAATGTTATTCTTAGCACGCCGACAGCAGTCATCAGATCCGCCTCCACACGCACATTTCGCCGCAGCAACAACTCCAAACTTCCCCTTATGCGCCGAGCACGGTTAAGGCGACCGAGTTGCATTCACTCACCTCGAAATTCTGAACGTCAACAGTAGAACACACGTGTGACTCAGGGTCTTGTCAAATTGACCGTGACAAGCACTTTTTATCAAAACAGAGCAGTCGTGAACAGCCCCAAAGACCAGAAGCCCACCTGCGGCCTTCACAATAAAAAAATACTAAGATACTACATCCTGTCTGACAAAATAAGGGACTCGAGCATGTTTTGTTTTTTTTGCGCATTCGCTGTGCCCTATAATTATTTTGCTTTTGCTGTTATAATTCTGACAATGTGTGTTGGTTTGTATTCCATGTTGCTGAATGTATTACTTAACATTTTATTTACATTATTGGAGTAATTACATTACAATTCAGTTCAACTTGCATGTCAAAAAAGGATTTTTGATTTCAGTATTTTTGAAACAAATGTAATTTTACTGTCAGAATGTTACACAGGTGTCATAATCCCACTTTACTGCTTGGGACATTATTTTTAGCTTTCTGTTTGTTTTATTATTTCCTGACCAGTGCCTTTACTTTTCATTCTACTTCCTGTCTGCCTTGTTTTCTGGACACTACTTCGAGCTTGATTACCTAAACCCGGTTAGGTCTGGGTAAGTTTTTGCCCCGTCCCTCACTCAAAGTGTGCGTGAAGAATGCACACCTGACCTGGTAAATCCGAAAGAGAAAAAGATGATACAGTATTATCACCTCACAGATGCTACCTGCTGTTTTTTTGAGCACACTACAGCTAATCCTGGATAAATGAATAAAGCAACCCCTAGTCACTAATACTGCAGTCACATACAGGATTCTCACAGGAATGAGGCAAAAACTAACCCAGACCCAGTGTAGAATACTTACCTGCTGGCAATCCCTAATTAGGAAGTTTCTTATGCCGTTGAGAGGACAGGACTTGATCATTTTCATAGTTTTGTTTTTTTTGCTTTGTGCCTTCATGCAGCATAGCTTCCTCTCTTTGCATGCTTCCTGTGCACTTCCCTGCTGCACTATTTTTATTGTTAAATACAATTTTACTTGCACTTTGCCTGCCGTCTCTGCATCCTGGGGTTTCAGACCAACAGAACGTAACAGGAAATTTTTTTAATGTTTTACTTTGAATGCACGTCATTTGTTTGTTCAAAACTTGTTGACGGTTTTATTTAGGAGTAGTTGTTTGGCACTTTTATTCAAGTACAGTCAGAAAAGACTTTGTTTTTAAGCTAACGCTGTCAAATGATTACATTTTTTAATCAAACGTTTGTATTTTGATTAATCGCAGTAAATTACTTGCCTGCTTGATTTTAAAAACAACTTCAGTATTTTGAAAAAAATTAAATTTTACTATCAGAATGTTATACAGGTGTCATTATCCCACATTACTGTTTTGGACATTATTTTTAGCTTTCTGTATGTTTTATTATTTCCTGACCAGCGCCTTCCCTACTGTACTATTTTTGTAGTTAAAACCTTTTTACTTGTACTCTGCCTGCCGTCTCTGCATCCTGGGGTTCCAGACCAACAGAACGCAACAGGAACATTTTTAAATGTTTTACTTGAATGCACGTCATTTGTTTGTTCAAAACCTGTTAACGGTTTTATTTAGTAGTGGTTTGTTTAGTACTTTTATTCAAGTACAGTCAGAAAAAGCTTTGTTTTTAGGCTAACGCTGTCAAACGATTACATTTTTTAAGCAAACGTTTGCATTTTGATTAATCACGATTAATCGCAGTAAATTACTTGCCTGCTGGATTTTAAAAACAACTTCAGTATTTTGAAACAAATTACATTTTACTGTCCTGAATGTTACTGTTTTGGACATTATTACTAGCTTTCTGTATGTTTTATTATTTCCTGACCAGCGCCTTCCCTACTGCACTATTTTTGTCGTTAAATTGTTTTTACTTGCACTTTGCCTGCCGTCTCTGCATCCTGGGGGGTTTAGACCGACAGAACGTAACAACAGAAAACATTTTAAAGGTTGTACTTTGTTTGTTCAAAACCTGTTCACGGTTTTATTTAGTAGCAGTTTGTTTAGTACTTTTATTCAGGTACAGTCAGGGTGTATTTTGAAGGGACATTTTCCCGCGAGCACATTATTCGGAGTGTCCTCACTCAATTTTATGTATTAAATATAATATAATTAATGCAATAATGTTTTGTGATTAATCGTTAACTTTGACTGCCCTATCTAAAAAAAATGTTTGTAAATGGATGAGACTTCAATCAATCAATCTTTATTTATATAGCCCTAAATCACAAGTGTCTCAAAGGGCTGCACAAGCCACAACGACATCCTCGGTACCAAGCCCACATAAAGGTAGAGTTCTCTTCTACCTTCAAGGTAGTACACTATCAGCGGCTGATGACACAGCATCAGGAGCGACTGGGGGTTCAGTATCTTGCTCAAGGGCACTTCGACATACTCACAGGGGGACTGAGGATCGATCGTTTTCGATTTTCTAGTACCTGTTTCAGAGGAAGCGATTTGGTACCAGTGGTAAAAATGTAAACGATACACATGCTACAAAAATACGATTAATATGATGATGTGTTTCGCTGTGTTTCAAGACGCCCCCTGCAGGGTTGAGACCTCACTCGTGGTGGAAGAAAGTCCCAGATAGAGAAGGCGAGACACACTAAAGCCAGATAAGCCATTGTAAACCAAGCCGGTGGGTGTGTGACACAGTCGGGCCGACAGCTTTGTTGCGTGCGTGTCGATTATCTTTTGATATTTGTTCAGCTTATCAGCCACTGGACACACACACACATACACAATATGTGGTCATTTGGAACCCTATGAGTCCATTTTCAGTTATCTGCTTCTTTCTCTGTCATTTTTCAGTCCCATAAAAATCCTCTACGATTGCACAGTGTGCCTCTTAGTTTGTACAAAAGTATTTACCCTCCTTTTCACTGCTGCGATTGGAGCCAAAGGTGTTAAATACTGACCTGAAGGCGGTAAATACCATATTTTCTGCACCATAGAGCGCACTGGATTAAAATGCACACTGTCGATGAGCGGGTCTAGTCAGGTTTTCATACAAAAGGCGCACCGGATTATAAGGCGCATTAAAGCGTCATATTAGGATTTTTTTCTAAAACACTTCCTTGTGGTCTACATAACATGTAATGGTGGTTCTTTGGTCAAAATGTTGCATAGATGATGTTTTACAGATCATCTTCAAGCCACTTTCTGACAGTCGCTTCAGGATGCACCGTTTTGTGGGCGGTCTTATTTACGTGGCTCACCTTCGACAGCGTCTTCTACCCGTCATCTTTGTTGTAGCGGTGTAGCGTGCAAGGACGGGAGTGGAAGAAGTGTCAAAAGATGGAGCTAACTGTTTTATTGACATTCAGACTTTACTTCAATCAATAACGGAGCAGCATCTTCTCATCTGTGGCTCACTAGTGCAACAACAACACCGGAAATGTGTCTCGTGAAAAACTGTTCGACCGGAACTCTCTAATAACTAAAGTTCCGTGAGTGAATTATGTAAACCCACTACACTGGTAGTTTTTAGCGCTTCCATAGGGCTAAAAACGAGTTATTACGGTAATCTACGTCACAGCAGCTCAGACCAGGAACAAAGCAGAGTGGGCGGGGTTTGTTTTCAGAGCAGCCAGCTCGAAACACATGTGTCAGAAACAGATGCGGAAGCAGATTTTTACAACAAATTTCTGCATAAAAGTGATAATATATCATTTTGTTGGTGTTTATTACACTTTGCATTTATATTTTGCTGTTGTTTTCATTTTTGTTGTAAAAGATGTCTATGGAGGAGCTGGTGTGAGAAGTAAAAGAGGAGCGATGTTCATATGTTGTTAATAGGGCTGGGCGATATGGCCTTTTTTTAATATCTTGATATTTTTAGGCCATATCGCAATACACGATATATGTCTCGATATTTTGCCTTAGCCTTGAATGAACACTTGATACATATAATCACAGCAGTATGATGATTATATGTGTCTACATTAAAACATTCTTCTTCATACTGCATTAATATATGCTCATTTTAAACTTTCATGCAGAGAGGGAAATAACAACTAAGTCAATTTAGCAAAACTGTATTTATTGAACAGTTATTAAGAAGTGGCACAAACATTCATGTCATTTCCAAAACAGAAAGTGCAAGATTGTCAGAGACATTTTAAAACAAGCTATTAGTGCACTTTTGTGAATGATGTCACTAAGATGACATTTCAAAACAACACTAAATTAAAGCGCACTTTTTGTACAGAACGCCACTACAATAGTTTAAAACAAATAAAGCGCACTTTTGTGCATGATGACACACAAGATATTTCAATAAGTGTCACATAAAAATGAGCTGCATATCAAATAGTATATGTCCTACAGTGTTGATGTGGAAATAGTTGCTTCGGCATTTAGTTGGTGTGGCACCGAACGGAGATGTAAAGACATATTCCCGCTTGAAGCCAAACCACCGTCAGACGATGGACCCCGTGCTATTTTTCTTGGGAATTAATTATTCCTCCATTTGTTACCAGATTTGCACCTTCTTTCTCTCGTATTACCACTCAAACCACACCGTTAGCTGTTATCATCACAGCTAACGTTACCATGTCGCTACCTGTCTGCTACGGGGGAGCGTGTGACGTTGCTCACGTGACAATATGTGACGTATGTAAGAAGGTGCGCTCATTTTAAGTCTCCGTGAGAAGGAGAGACAGGAAAGAGTGAGAAACGCATGCAGTTTAATGCCCCGCAGCTAAAAGCAACTGCGTGAGAACGTATACTCGAATATCACGATATAGTCATTTTCTATATCGCACAGAGACAAACCCGCGATATATCGAGTATATCGATATATAGAGTATATCGATATATCGCCCAGCCCTAGTTGTAAATATTCAGTGTTTTATTGTTCATAGTTAATATTGTAAATCCCACTTTCTGTATTTTCATGCACATTCAGTAAAAAATTGTAAAATTCCATTCCTTTTTTTGAGGTGGTCTGTCATAACGTTTTAAGAATTCTATCGGACATTGTGACTTTTGGTATGAGTGTTCCTGGAAAAAAGGGACCCAAACACACATACTGTACAGCAGATTTTTACAGCTAAATGTGTATATATCATTTATACACACATACACATTTTTTTTTCTCTCAATATGGCCTCCGAGTCAAAATATTTGCCCAGCTCTGCCATAGAGAACAGGACTAAGGTATGTTGTTGTTAATGGATGATGTTGCACTTTCCTTCACTAATGACTCACTAAATCCTGACAGCTGCATCGGAGGAGCTGGTATCTTTGTACTTAGAAGAGAGTCATGCACTCTTTGTGCTAAATTAATCAACTCTTGGCCCCGGCTCCCTTCCTAATGGAACCTAAAAGTGCCATTGATTATCTTGTGTCATTTTTGCAGACGGTCCTGATGATGCATGTTTTCATTGAGACGGTTCCACGAGTTGGAACCTTCATGAGAACTTTTACCCAAGTTGATGCATTCGCGGACATTTGTCACAGCATCCGTTTCCCCTATCGGCTCGAAAACAAACAGTGGCTAATTTACAGCCCATTTAGCATTAAAAGACAGGAGACTGCACTTGAGCCTGAGTATCCTTCTAAGATTAATAACTGTCAAACAAGTGTAAAAAATAAGTCAACCACTGATTGTGTTAAATACGACCGCTGGTAAATGGGCAACGAGAAGGCGATCGGCATTGGAAATGTGCCTAATCCATTTCATACAAGCGCAAAAAAGAAGTTAAGACAAAAGTCTTACTGTTGTTTTGAATGGGAGTTTATATAATAATATAAAAACATGTTTGGCCTCGGATCTGATCCGATTTTCAATCCCAATCTGATACTTTGACAATTGATTGTAGAACTGAAAATGTAAGTAATTAAAGTAAACACAATAACGCATTCTTATAAAGCTTATCTTATTCACTTTAGAATTTGCGAGTATTTTTGTATATCAGATGACATATTAAATGTGTGGTATTAAATGCTAGATAAATAAAATTCAGCAAAAATACTACTATTGGGTCCCATTTAAATCATTGAGGTTTGGCCCTCAAAACCTTTCTGTATCCAGAGACTTTCAGGCCTCGAATTTTAACTTTTTAGGGTCAAGGCAAGTGTTGCCTTAAAGGAGGGGTTATATTTTAGGGCACCAAGGCAAGTTGGAAGGGCACAAAGGTAAACATTATTTTATTTCGAGGCAGGAGCTCCAAAGCCTGTATATATATATATATATATATATATATATATATATATATATATATATATATATATATATATATATATATATATATATATATATATATATAATATATATGTATATGTATATATGTATACATATATATACATACGTGTATATATATATACATACGTATGTATATACATACATATATATATACATATGTGTCTATATATGTATATGTATACATACATATGTGTGTATATATATACATATATATATATATATATATATATATATATATATATATATGTTTATAGAAATGTGTATATATATACATACATATGTATATATATATGTGTATATATATACACTTATACATATATAGATATATATATACACATATATATACATATACATATATACACATATAAATGTATATACATATGTATATATGTATATATATATACACCTTTGTATATATGTATACATATGTATATATATATATATATATATATTTCATATATATACATATGTATATACACACATATGTATATATATATATATATATATATATATATATATACAAATATGTATGCATACATATACATATGCATATATATATGTATGTATGATTACCCCTACTTTACATCCCTTTTGCTCTAGTCCTTCAATGACAATGTTACTTGGAAGAAACTAGGTTTATTTTCCACCACAGTGTTAGTATCTTAGAAGCTGCTTTGCACTGTAGATGGATGACATGTTCATTGCAACTCACTCTCAAATTTGAGCCAGTTTTCTAGCAAAACACACACCCTCCTAGAATTCATGCAATTCCTGCATGCGTATGACAAGTAATACGGGAATGTAAAGGTCTTTCCCCGAGCATGCATCACTTTTTAAGAAATATTTCATGTGAGTACAATATCAAGTCACGTAAACACTAGGATAGGATTGTATGGTATACCGGTACTAGTATAGTATCGCGGTACTAATTAATCAAAAACGGTACTATACTCTGTTTGAAAAGTACCAGTTCCCCATTTTTTTATAATTATTTTTTTTTAACGGGCATGACGGCGCGTCGTCTCGTCGTAACATTGCTGGTTTTACAAGCAGAGGAGCATGTTTGGCAGCGCACAATCACAGAGTACTTACAAGCAGACACAGTGTGTAGACAGAAAAGGAAGAATGGACGCATTTTGGCTTAAAAACTAAAGATAAAGGTGAAGTTATATCACTGAAACACCCTCAGGAAGAGGTGCTTTAAGACATGGCTAGCTAGCTAGAAGCTAATGTCCAGCCGCAGTCTGCAGTGTTTTTGCTACTTCTAAATGACTAATCCTCGCCTCCATGGCGACAAATAAAGTAAGTTTCTTACAAGTATCATCCCTGCAGGACGAGGAATAGCTAAACATGCTTCACAACAGACCGTAGGAGGATACAATAGCTCACCGGTTTTGGGTGGATCTACACCTGACATCCACTGTAATGATACCAAGTACAATAGCGTATCGAGTCGATACTACTATGATTACATCGATATTTCTTATCATCACAAAATCTTTTTTCCTTTTTTAGAAATTCATATTATGTTCACAAGCGTAGGAAGTACGTCCCTGGACACATGAGGACTTAAATTATGACCATTGTATGATCCTGTAACTACTTCATATCGGATCGATACCTAAATTTGTGGTATCATCCAAAACTAATGTAAAGTATCAAACAACAGAAGAATAAGTGATTATTACATTTTAACAGAAGTGTAGATAGAACATGTTAAAACAGAAAATAAGCAGATATTAACAGTAAATGAACAAGTACATTAATAATCCATTTTTACAGCTTGTCCCTTATATTTTTGACAAAATAATAGAATGATAAATGACACAATATGTTACTGCATATGTCAGCAGACTAATTAGGAGTCTTTGTTTGTTTACTTACTAATAAAAGACAAGTTGTCTTGTATGTTCACTATTTTATTTAAGGACCAAATTGTTCTTGGATTGCAATAATAAACATATGTTTAATGTGCCCTAAGATGTTTTGTTAAAATAAAGCCAATAATGCCATTTTTGTGGTCCCCTTTTGTTTAGAAGAGTACCGAAAAAGTATCGAAATACATTTTGGTACCGGTACCAAAATATTGGTATCAGAACAGCCCTATACTGGGACACAGCTGTGATAAAGATCGGCTGTCGCTTTAGTCATTTTTGTAGAAGGCAAAGAAAAAGCAAAACGCATAGGCAGTGTTAGATTAATTTTGAAGTACTTTTTTAAGGTTAAAAAAAATCTAAATTGTCCAAGTCATCCTGTCAAGTGTAAAAATAAGTTAAAGAAGCTAGCAGGGACCTCTGCAGGGGACTTTTTTTTTTTTTTCCTTCAATTTCTAACTGACATAAGAGCAAAAGCAACTGCAGAGGACGCTGGTTCTCAGGAGGATGTAATAAACAGCACCACTCCACACTAAATTAACTTTGCGCTGAACAAGCGTACATATTGCTCGACTAAATATGAACCAAATTAAATGAATGGATTGAAGTTGCGGTCCATTATGAAAACAGCCCTGTCTCCGAGGTGTTACCAGTTCTATCCAATCCAATTACTGGCTGGGCGGATGTCATCCAGAGTTACCCAATGTTCTCAACGCCCTCCATGGGTGCTGCCTGAGGCCCCCGCCTTTCACCACCAAAGCCACTGTCGGGGTGTGAGCTTTGATGGATGGCCTGGCTGCAACACAATGGCTAATGTTACAAGTTGTCAGCCACTCAATAGGGGGGGGTGGTCTCAGGTGGCTCTAGGCAGGCCACAGCAACCCTTTACTCGGAGAGTGACAGCTCTCTGGGGACTGGCTGTCTCTGATATCCTCCGAGAGAGAGAGGGCTATGGACGAGTTAGTGCCCTGTCAGTCCGAAACTTCATCAGTCATCGACTTCAGACTCGGACCATAAACAGTGCGGAGTCATCCCTCCATCTGCCGTGTAGGTTTACGTGAGCCGGATCATTTATTGATGAAATGTCATATTGGCGTTTTATACGACTAAGCTTGTGTTAAGCACACATTTAGTGGCGGACAAGGAGCGGGAAGGACTGACTTCAGAGTAATTGAATTGTGTCACGGTGTACCAGCCTGGACGCATTTGATTATTCTAACCTCATGACTAACTAGTGAAGTTGGCACGTTGTGTAAAACGTAAATAAAAACAGAATACAATGATTTGCAAATCCTTTTCAAACTATATTCAATTGAATACACTGCAAAGACAAGATATTTTTAATGTTTGAACTGAGAAACGTAATTTTTTTTCCAAAAAATCATTAACTCAAAATTTAATGATTCGGAGACCACAGATGAGGCGCGAGCTGTCCAAAGTCGGGACCCAGGGTGGACCACTCATCTGTGCATCAGTTGGGGACGTCTCTGCGCTGCTGAGCTGTCTCCGCTCAAGATGATCTCCTGCTGGCCCCACTATGGACTGGACTCTCACACTATTATGTTAGATCCACTATGGACTGGACTCTCACACTATTATGTTAGATCCACTATGGACTGGACTCTCACACTATTATGTTAGATCCACTATGGACTGAACTCTCACAATATTATGTTAGATCCACTATGGACTGGACTCTCACACTATTATGTTAGATCCACTATGGACTGAACTCTCACAATATTATGTTAGATCCACTATGGACTGGACTCTCACACTATTATGTTAGATCCACTATGGACTGGACTCTCACACTATTATGTTAGATCCACTATGGACTGAACTCTCACAATATTATGTTAGATCCACTATGGACTGGACTCTCACAATATTATGTTAGATCCACTATGGACTGGACTCTCACACTATTATGTTAGATCCACTATGGACTGGACTCTCACACTATTATGTTAGATCCACTATGGACTGGACTCTCACACTATTATGTTAGATCCACTATGGACTGGACTCTCACACTATTATGTTAGATCCACTATGGACTGGACTCTCACACTATTATGTTAGATCCACTATGGACTGGACTCTCACACTATTATGTTAGATCCACTATGGACTGGACTCTCACACTATTATGTTAGATCCACTATGGACTGGACTCTCACAATATTATGTTAGATCCACTATGGACTGGACTCTCACACTATTATGTTAGATCCACTATGGACTGGACTCTCACACTATTATGTTAGATCCACTATGGACTGGACTCTCACACTATTATGTTAGATCCACTATGGACTGAACTCTCACACTATTATGTTAGATCCACTATGGACTGGACTCTCACACTATTATGTTAGATCCACTATGGACTGGACTCTCACACTATTATGTTAGATCCACTATGGACTGGACTCTCACACTATTATGTTAGATCCACTATGGACTGAACTCTCACAATATTATGTTAGATCCACTATGGACTGGACTCTCACAATATTATGTTAGATCCACTATGGACTGGACTCTCACACTATTATGTTAGATCCACTATGGACTGGACTCTCACACTATTATGTTAGATCCACTATGGACTGGACTCTCACACTATTATGTTAGATCCACTATGGGCTGGACTCTCACTATTATGTTAGATCCACTATGGACTGGACTCTCACACTATTATGTTAGATCCACTATGGACTGGAATCTCACACTATTATGTTAGATCCACTATGGACTGGACTCTCACTATTATGTTAGATCCACTATGGACTGGACTCTCACTATATTATGCTAGATCCACTCGACGTCCATTGCACCGGTCGCCCAGGGGGGGGTTCCCCACATCTGCGGTCCCCTCCAAGGTTTCTAATTGTCATCCCATTGGGTTGAGTTTTTTCTTGCCCTGATGTGGGATCTGAGCCGAGGATGTCGTTGTGGCTTGTGCAGCCCTTTGAGACACTCGTGATTTAGGGCTACAGAGGTAAACATTGATTGATTAATTGATTGATAATGGCAACAACACATTGCAAAAAAAGCTGTCACAGGGGCATTTTTACCACTGTGTTACATGGTCAACAACCCTCAGTAAACGTTTGGGAACTGAGGAGACCAATTTTTGAAGCTTTTCAGGTGGAATTATTTCCCATTTTTGCTTGATGTACAGCTTAAGTTGTTCAACAGTCCCGGGTCTCCGTTGTGGTATTTTAGGCTTCATATGCATTTTCAATGGGAGACAGGTCTGGACTACAGGCAGGCCAGTCTAGTACCCGCACTCTTTTAAAATGAAGCCACGCTGTTGTAACACGTGCAGAATGTGGCTTGGGATTGTCTTGCTGAAATAAGCAGGGGCGTCCATGAAAAAGACGTTGCTTGGATGGCAACATATGTTGCTCCAAAACCTGTATGTACCTTTCAGCATTAATGGTGCCTTCACAGATGTGTAAGTTACCCATGCCTTGGGCACTAATACACCCCCATACCATCACAGATGCTGGCTTTTGAACTTTGCGCCTATAACAGTCCGGATGGTTCTTTTCCTCTTTAGTCCGGAGGACACGACGTCCACAGTTTCCAAAAACGATTTGAAATGTGGACTCGTCAGACCACAGAACACTTTTACACTTTGCATCAGTCCATCTTAGATGAGCTCGGGCCCAGCGAAGCCGGCGGCGTTTCTGGGTGTTGTTGATAATTGGCTTTGGCTTTGCATAGTAGAGTTTTAACTTGCACTTACAGATGTAGCGACCAACTGTAGTTACTGACAGTGGTTTTCTGAAGTGTGGTGATATCCTTTACACACTGATGTCGCTTTTTGATACAGTACCGCCTGAGGGATCGAAGATCACAGCCTTGCTGCTTACGTGCAATGATTTCTCCAGATTCTCTGAACCTTTTGATGATATTACAGAGCGTAGATGGTGAAATCCCTAAATTCCTTGCAATAGCTGGTTGAGAAATGTTATTCTTAAACTGTTGGACAATTTGCTCACGCATTTGTTGACAAAGTGGTGACCCTCGTCCCATCCTTGTTTGTGAATGACTGAGCATTTCAAGGAAGCTGCTTTTATACCCAATCATGGCACCCACCTGTTCCCAATTAGCCTGTTCACCTGTGGGATGTTCTTAATACGTGTTTGATGAGGGGACGGCGTGGCGCAGTGGAAGAGTGGCCGTGCGCGACCCGAGGGTCCCTGGTTCAATCCCCACCTAGTACCAACCTCGTCATGTCCGTTGTGTCCTGAGCAAGACACTTCACCCTTGCTCCTGATGGGTGCTGGTAGCGCCTTGCATGGCAGCTCCCTCCATCAGTGTGTGAATGTGTGTGTGAATGGGTAAATGTGGAAGTAGTGTCAAAGCGCTTTGAGTACCTTGAAGGTAGAAAAGCGCTATACAAGTACAACCCATTTATCATTTATCATTCTTCAACTTTTTCAGTCTTTTTTGCCACTTGTGCCAGCTTTTTTAAACATGTTGGAGGCATCAAAGTCGAAATGAGCTAATATTTAAAAAAAAAAAAAAAAACTTTACCAGTTCGAACGTTAAGTATCTTATCTTTGCAGTCTATTCAATTGAATATAGGTTGAAAAGGATTTGCAAATCATTGTTTTCTGTTTTTATTTACCATTTACACAACGTGCCAACTTCACTGGTTTTGGGTTTTGTATATTAGCTGGCACTAGGTATCAATACTACAATCTATTGTCAAAATAAGATTTTGTCAATATCAATCAGTTTTACACAAGTTGGGTTACACAAGGATATTTAATAACAGGCTTGCATTGCTCTTTTAAAAATGACATGACAGTAGTACCTCAACTTAAGAGTGTTTTGAGATAAGCTCTGTCTCTCGGCTATTTGCTTTATATATTAAGTACACTAAATGGTTAAAATTGAAAAGTAGTATCTGTTCAGTTATTTTAGAAAATTATTTTATAATTAAGTTATGATTGTACTATGTAAAAAAAAAAAAAGTGCATCTGGATAATAAAACAATGTATGTAATGAAATATGTCAGATTTATTTATTCACACCTGTTTTAATCTAAGTTTTGTATTAATTTAAGCACCAAATTCTTATTTTAATTATATCATGTTTATGTTATTTTATATGGATTGAGTGCGAATGTTGTCTGTCTATCTGTTGGCCCTGCGATGAGGTGGCGACTTGTCCAGGGTGTACCCCGCCTTCCGCCCGAATGCAGCTGAGATAGGCTCCAGCACTCCCCGCGACCCCGAAAGGGACAAGCGGTAGAAAATATATATATATGTATATGTATATATGTATATGTATATATATATATGTATGTATGTATGTATGTATGTATATATTTATATATGTATGTATGTATGTATGTATGTATGTATGTATATATATATATATATATATATATATATATATATATATATATATATATATATATATATATATATATATATATATATATATATATATATATATATATATATATATATATATTGGCCCTAGTGTGTGAATGTGAGTGTGTGTGTGTGTATATAAACAGTGTTTTGACGTCAGGTTACTGCATCTCTGTGATATTGAGAATACGTCAAGCTTGTGACTTTGTGCGATTTCTTTTCCTGGACCAGTATCACCAGTAAGTCAGCAAATTACACCAAAAAAAGCACTATACAGATTACTTCAAAAAACAAACTCACTACGGTTAGATATAAAATGCATGATATTATCACAAAAACAGTCATGTGCTGTGTTTTATTCTATTGAGAAGGTTTCACTCAAGTGCTCATTAAAAAGTCTGATAAATCCTCAACAAATTTCTTGCTGACTGTACTAACAACACATTAAACCTTCAGGATGATGTTTTATGATCTCATTAACTTCCTACTTTACATGCCAACAGTGGCACAAATCCTTCAAACCTGAAACCTAGAAGGAATTACACAGTATAAGACAAATCTCTTTAAAAGTGCATTTGGCCACATGCCTCGCCGCTGGGTCACAGTGGTCTCCCCACACTCTCAATAAAAGGCTGACAGTATGCGTATAAACAAGCAGCTTTTATCTCTCGCAGAGATGCGTGGCAACAAAGAGCCCAGCTGTCCAGCCATGGTCCCACCCCAACCCTCTCTTATCCCCTTCCAGCGCCCCTTTTATCTTCCCTGTCACCCCATCGCATTGAAGCACCGGGGATTCACAAGGCGTGCTAAAATCGCTCCGGCTAATCTGAGTTTTTCATGGAACAATAATGGCAACCTTGTAACCACTTGAGCGAAGTACTGTAATATCCATCCATCCATTTTCTACCGCTTATTCCCTTTGGGGTCGCGGGGGGCGCTGGAGCCTATCTCAGCTACAATCGGGCGGAGTATGTTCTTATTTAAAAAAATTTTAAAGTGGACCGCATTGATGTACATCACAGGTGTCAATCTCTAGCCCCGGGGGCCACATCTGGCCAGCCACATAATTGTATGTGGCCTGCCAAAGCCTGGGAAAAGTGTGTGTTGATAAAATACTTAATTTTTTCACTAAATGCAAATAATTATTTCGATTTCGACAGGAAAAATACGTATCTTTTAAACGTTATCTAATCATACCAAATATTACATTATTATATAGTGCAGGGGTCCCCAGACTTTTTGACTCGGGGGCCGCATTGGGTTAAAAAAATTTGGCCGGGGGCCGGGCTGTATGTGTATATATATATATATATATATATATATGCGATGAGGTGGCGATTTGTCCAGGGTGTACCCTGCCTTCCGCCCGAATGCAGCTGATATAGGCTCCAGCAGCCCCCGCGACCCCAAAAGGGACAAGTGGTAGAAAATGGATGGATGGATGGATGGAGTCATGGACCGATTAGTTTGTTCGAGTAATCGGATAAAACCCTTTTTTTTGCCTTCTTTCTGCTAGCCATAACCTTCATTTTTTGAAATAAATCATTAACATTAAAATCCCACTTTAATATGTGCAAGATCACAGCACCCACGCACCACCGCTCTCATGTGCGCTCTATTGTAGTGGCCGTGCGTATTTCAAGTTCCAGACACGGATTTTGTGTTCATTCATAGTTTTGATTCCTTCAGTGACAATCTACAATGTAAATAGTCATGAAAATAAAGAAAATGCATTGAATGAGAAGGTGTGTCCAAACTTTTGGCCTGTACTGTAGCTATTTTGATGCAAAATGTCAGAACTGATTTGATCATTTAGCTTTTTGTGTATGATTTCCTTCTAATATATATTGAAAGCCAGGTTAAAAAAAACTGCGTTTTTTGATTTAGGAAAGATAGAAAAAGTCAATTTAGTATACAGTTTGTACTAATGACACGTACATACCTGTCAATAATGTACTCTAGGAGGAATATGTACATGCTTTGAAAGCGCAGGCGTTGTTTTGAGTCATGATCCTTACCTCCATTTTGTTGAGGGACACCCAGCAGTCAGATGGGAAGTCCTGCAGCATGGGAACCAGGAACTGTAGGCAGCCGTCCCAGTGACACAGCAGCAGCATCATTGCAATCAGGTTAATGATCCTCATCACAGCACTGGCCAGGTCATAGGTCATATGGAAGATCTGATGGTGCACAGCGACAACAGAGGTCAGGTAAGAATCTGTATCGGACTGGAAATAATTCAATTCTACACTAGGGTTGTACGGTATACCGGTATTAGTATAGTACCGCGATACTACTACTCATATTCGGTACTATGCCGCCTCTAAAAAGTACCGGTCCTAATGTAAAGTTTCCAAACAACAGAAGAATAAGTGATTATTAATCAAATCAACTTTATTTATAAAGCACATTTAAAATTTACCACAGGGGTAGCCAAAGTGCTGTACAATGGGCAGGTTAAAAGATAATACGAGAACCAAGCAAACACAACACAACACAAACAGAGCACGATAAGAAATAAATAACTAAGATAAATAGAACATAAAAACATAAAAACAGGTTCACAGCAGGTGTATTATGGGGCGCCATAGCAGGATGGCGATCACTAAAAAGCCATGGAATAAAACTATGTTTTTAAGAGAGATTTAAAAACAGGAAGAGAGGAGGCCTGTCTAACACTCAGAGGTAGGTCGTTCCAGAGCTTGGGAGCAGCAGCGGCGAAAGCTCTGTCACCTCTAAGCTTCAGCCTTTTGTCAGGGACCGTCAGTAGCAGCTGATCAGCTGATCTTAGGGATCGGGGGGGCAGTAAGGCTGAAGGAGGTCGGAGAGATATGTTGGAGCGAGGTTGTTTAGACATTTAAAAACAAATAGAAGGAGTTTAAAATTGATTACATTTTAACAGAAGTGTAGATAGAACATGTTAAAACGGAAAATAAGCAGATATTAACAGTAAACGAACAAGTAGATTAATAATTCATTTTCTACCACTTGTCCTTTATAATTTGGACAAAATAATAATAGAATAATAAATGACACAATATGTTACTGCATATGTCAGCAGACTAATTAGGAGCCTTTGTTTGTTTACTTACTACTAAAAGAAAAGTTGTCTTGTATGTTCACTATTTTATTTAAGGACAAATTTGCAATAATAAACATATGTTTATTTTGTTAAATGAAAGCCAATAATGCCATTTTTTGTGGTCCCCTTTATATAGAAAAGTACCAAAAAGTATCAAAATACATTTTGGTACCGGTATCAAGATGTTGGTATCGGGACAACACTATTGTACACACCAAAGTGGCAATCCACTTCCTTCAAAATACACCACAGTTTGATAAATAAGTGAGGATGACAGGCTGCCGTCAGTCCCGGATCAAACACAGCAGGAGCGGGCAAGACACATGACATCAATGAGGGCTGTGGAACAGTCACACACACTCACGCAAGCCTGCGGGTCCACACACACACGCGCTGACAGACGCTGTATGCACACTTTCACATACAAAGTGACGGACGGGGACCATCATGACTCTTAACAACTGTCGTCTATAGATGCCAATCATCCTCTGGACGCCAGTCAGCCTTCACCTCACTGGCTGGAACAGTTTCATGGCGGTTTGAATTGGGAAAACCTGGCCGGGGTTCATAGCGAGAGCGGCAGACACACCTGCCTCGCATGTGGAGGCGGAATAGGAAAAATAGGTCAGTGCAGCTGAGGGAGAAGTGACACTTTCTGATGAGGAATGGTGCTCAACTTCCTAAATGATGTTTTAACCGTTTCCATGTCAGCTTATATTAAACAGGAAGTGGCCAAATTACTACTCACGTTGTTTAAATGTATAATTGTGCCGGTTGGAGGATAAAAACCACAAAGGGCCCAGATGTTTCCCATCATCATTATTCTTATTCTTTATACAATGATTGCATAACTCAATCATTTAAAAAAACTTTTTTTTTTACAATATGCAGAGAGCCAATAAAAACAAAGCCAGGATACAGGTTGAAAATGGCCCCCAAGCTGCACTTTATACACTCCTGCTCGATACGATAAAAAACACTCACACTACAAACACACTGTTGAAGGACCAACTGAAAAACATCTATGTAAAAACACCAGTAAAAAAATCATATATACGGTATGACAAAAATGCTCTACTGTTTTTAGGGACGTCCTGCGAAAAAGATCCTTTTCATGACAAGAGCGCAATGCTTTTTTTTTTTTAAAGGTCCTACTGTAAAAACTGCTAGTCAACGATCCTCAGGCCGTATTTGAAAGGAGCAGTGTGTTGTTTTTAAAATCTACTACAAAAAGGTTAGTCAAAGATTCTCCATATGACAGGAACACATTGTGTTTTTGAAGAATATACTGCAAAAAAGCTTGTCAAAAATCCTCCATATGACAGGACCGCATTATGTTTTTTAAAAATATACTGCAAAAAAGCTTGTCAAAGATCCTCCATATGATAGGACCACATTGTGTTTTTTTAAGAATAAACTGCAAAAAAAGCTTATCAAAGATTCTCTGTATGTTTTAAGGGCTTCCTTCAAAAACTGCTAGTCAAACATCATCTAGCTGTATATGAAAGGAGCACTGCCTTGTTTTTAGGATCTACTTCAAAAAGGACATCCTACAAAAAAGCTTGTCAAAGATCCTCCATATGACAGGACCACATTGTGTTTTTAAGAACATACTGCAAAAAACCTTGTCAAAGATCCTCCATATGACAGGACCACATTGTGTTTTTAAGAACATACTGGAAAAAACCTTGTCAAAGATCCTCCATATGACAGGACCACATGGTGTTTTTAAGAACATACTGCCAAAAACCTTGTCAAAGATCCTCCATATGACAGGACCACATTGTGTTTTTAAGAACATACTGCAAAAAAGCTTGTCAAAGATCCTCCATATGACAGGACCACATGGTGTTTTTAGATAACATACTGCAAAAAACCTTGTCAAAGATCCTCCATATGACTATGATTTGCATTTTTGACTATGACTGCATCCTGTCAGTATCTTACTGACAGGATGCAGTGCGTCTCCCAGAATAATGTGACCTCGGACTATGTTAAGGTAACGTGCGGAGTTCCTCAGGGTTCGGTTCTTGGCCCTGCACTCTGTAGTATTTACATGCTGCCGCTAGGCGACATCATACGCAAATACGGTGTTAGCTTTCACTGTTATGCTGATGACAGCCAACTCTACATGCCCCTAAAGCTGACCAACACGCCGGATTGTAGTCAGCTGGAGGCGTGTCTTAATGAAATTAAACAATGGATGTCCGCTAACTTCTTGCAACTCAACGCCAAGAAAACGGAAATGCTGATTATCGGTCCTGCTAGACACCGACGTTTATTTAATAATACCATCTTAACATTTGACAACCAAACAATTACGCAAGGCGACTCGGTAAAGAATCTGGGTATTATCTTCGACCCAACTCTCTCGTTTGAGTCACACATTAAGAGTGTTACTAAAACGGCCTTCTTTCATCTCCGTAATATCGCTAAAATTTGTTCTATTTTATCCACTAGCAACGCTGAGATCATTATTCATGCGTTCGTTACGTCTCGTCTTGATTACTGTAACGTATTATTTTAAGGTCTCCCTATGTCTAGCATTAAAAGATTACAGTTGGTACAAAATGCAGCTGCTAAACTTTTGACAAGAACAAGAAAGTTTGATCATATTACGCCTATACTGGCTCACCTGCACTGGCTTCCTGTGCACTTAAGATGTGACTTTAAGGTTTTACTACTTACGTATAAAATACTACACGGTCTAGCTCCATCCTATCTTGCCAATTGTATTGTGCCATATGTCCCGGCAAGAAATCTGCGTTCAAAGAACTCCGGCTTATTAGTGATTCCCAGAGCCCAAAAAAAGTCTGCGGGCTATAAAGCGTTTTCTATTCGGGCTCCAGTACTATGGAATGCCCTCCCGGTAACAGTTAGAGATGCTACCTCAGTAGAAGCATTTAAGTCCCATCTTAAAACTTATTTGTATACTCTAGCCTTTAAATAGCCCCCCTTTTTTAGACCAGTTGATCTGCCGTTTCTTTTCTTTTCTCCTCTGCTCCCCCCTATCCCTTGTGGAGGGAGAGACACAGGTCCGGTGGCCATGGATGAAGTGCTGGCTGTCCAGAGTCGAGACCCGGGGTGGACCGCTCGTCTGTGCATCGGTTGGGAACATCTCTGCGCTGATGACCCGTCTCCGCTCGGGATGGTTTCCTGCTGACCCCACTGTGGACTGGACTCTTACTGTTATGCTGGATCCACTATGGACTGGACTCTCACAATATTATGTCAGACCCACTCGACATCCATTGCATTCGGTCTCCTCCAGAGGGGGGGGTTACCCACATATGCGGTCCTCTCCAAGGTTTCTCATAGTCATTCACATCGGCGTCCCACTGGGGTGAGTTTTTCCTTGCCCTTATGTGGGCTCTGTACCGAGGATGTCGTTGTGGCTTGTGCAGCCCTTTGAGACACTTGTGATTTAGGGCTATATAAATAAACATTGATTGACTGATTGATGACAGGACTACACTGTTTTTAAGAACACACTGCAAAACAGCTTGTCAAAGATCCTCCATATGACAGGACCAAATTGTGTTTTTTTAAGAATATACTGCAAAAAAAGCTTGTCTAAGATTATCTGCATGTTTAAAGGGCTTTCTGCAAAAACTGCAAGTCAAACATAATCTAGCTGTATATGAAAGGAGCATTCTTCTGTTTTTAGGATCCCACCACAACAAAACTAGTCAAAGATCCTCCATATGAAAAGTGTGCACTGATGTTTATAATGATTTTTAGCAAAAACTACTTGTCGAAAATCCGCGAAATGACATGACAATGGTGTGTTTGTAAGAACATACTGCCAAAAAACTATTCAAAGGACTAGTACATCAAATCTGTGCACTGATTATTTGTACTGCTAAAACGCTAGTCAAATATCCTATATAGCAGGTAATGAGCAAACTACGGCCTGCGGACCAAATCCCACCCGTTGGTCATTTTAATCCGGCCCGCCAAATATTCGAACAAAATTAAGCAAAGATCTGTTTTGAGAATTGCCACAACAAAACTGATTGGCAAAGGGTGATCAACAACACCGCTCCCACTAACAAAAATATAAGCGTGAACCCTTTAATACCATTTTTGTGTTTTCCTGATATGATATTGTTGAAAATAGATGTAACGCCCATATTTGGGAAGTCTACTCTACTCTCAACAAGTATGCTATGCTTCGAAATGTATCATGTGCTCGCCCGGCCCGTCTGTCAAATTTCAAAAGCCAATGTGGCTCCTGAGCCAAAATGTTTGCCCACCCCTGCTTTATAGGATAGTGAAGAGAATTGTACAAAACCCAAAACCAGTGAAGTTGGCACGTTGTGTAAATGGTAAATAAAAACAGAATACAATGATTTGCAAATCCTTTTCAACCTATATTCAATTGAATAGACTGCAAAGACAAGATACTTAACGTTCGAACTGGTAAACTCTGTTATTTTTTGCAAATATTAGCTCATTTGGAATTTGATGCCTGCAACATGTTTCAAAAAAGCTGGCACAAGTGGCAAAAAAGACTGAGAAAGTTGAAGAATGCTCATCAAACACTTATTTGGAAAATCCCACAGGTGAACAGGCTAACTGGGAACAGGTGGCTGCCATGATTGGGTATAAAAGCAGCTTCCATGAAATGCTCAGTCATTCACAAACAAGGATGGGGAGAGGGTCACCACTTTGTGAACAAATGTGTGAGCAAATTGTCCAACAGTTTAAGAACAACATTTCTCAACCAGCTATTGCAAGGAATTTAGGGATTTCACCATCTAAGCGCCGTAATATCAGGTAATAAAGGTTCAGAGAATCTGGAGAAATCATTGCACATAAGAGGCAAGGCCAAAAAACAACATTGAATGCCCGTGACCTTGGATCCCTCAGGCGGTACTGCATCAAAAAGCGACATCAGTGTGTAAAGGATATCACCACATGGGCTCAAGAACACTTCAGAAAACCACTGTCAGTAACTCCAGTTCGTCGCTACATCTGTAAGTGCAAGTTAAAACTCTACTATGCAAAGCGAAAGCCATTTATCAACAACACCCAGAAACGCCGCCGGCTTCGCTGGACCCGTGCTCATCCAAGATGGACTGATGCAAAGTGTAAAAGTGTTCTGTGGTCTGACGAGTCCACATTTCAAATTGTTTTTAGAAACTGTGCACGTCGTGTCCTCCGGACTAAAGAGGAAAAGAACCATCCGGACTGTTATAGGCGCAAAGTTCAAAAGCCAGCATCTGTGATGGTATGGGGGTGTATTAGTGCCCAAGGCATGGGTAACTTACACATCTGTGAAGGCACCATTAATACTGAAAGGTACATACAGGTTTTGGAGCAACATATGTTGCCATCCAAGCAACGTCTTTTTCATGGATGCCCCTGCTTATTTCAGCAAGACAATGCCAAGCCACATTCTGCACGTTTTACAACGGCGTGGCTTCGTAGTAAAAGAGTGTGGGTACTAGACTGGCCTGCCTATAGTCCAGACCTGTCTCCCATTGAAAATGCATATGAAGCCTAAAATACCACAACGAAGACCCCGAACTGTTGGAACAACTTAAGCTGTACATCAAGCAAGAATAGGAAAGAATTCCACCTGAAAAGCTTCAAAAATTGGTCTCCTCAGTTCCCAAATGTTTACTGAGTGTTGTTGAAAGGAAAGGCCATGTAACACAGTGGTAAAAATGCCCCTGTGATAACTTTTTTGCAATGTGTTTCTGCCATTATGTGAGGAATTCCCATGGCTGCAGTTTTTGTGACCCCAAGATGCAGGAACCAGGAGAGTGACGAGGAGGTAAGATGAGTTCTAATCTCATACAAGAGAAAATGAAGCAGTCTTACATACAAACGTTCCAAACATAGAGTGATCTTCGAGCACTGAGGAGTGCTCGAGACAAGGCATAAATAAGACACATGTTCATTGGCAGCAGGTGTGGACTCACTGCCAATCAACGGCAGGTGAGGAAAAAAATGTGCCCTGCGGAACAAACAGGAAATGGAACAAAATAAGAGCACCGATGGGACGGAAACAAACAGAAATGAAGTGACAGATCGTCACACATTAAATTCTAAGTCATTGATTATTAAGTTAAATTAAGTTTCTCAGTTCAAATTTTAAATTGTCTTTGCAGTCTATTCAATTGAATATAAGTTGAAAAGGATTTGCAAATCATTGTATTCTCTTTTTATTTACCATTTACACAATGTGCCAACGTCACTGGTTTTGGGTTTTGTATTTATATAGCGCTTTCCATAACGAAACCCATTATCTACATCTTTAAGTTACATTTTGACCAGTGATATGAGCGCTTTGCTGTTGTTAAGAATCAACTAAAAACATTTAAAGATTTTCTGTAAGACAGGGCTCCGTTATTTTAGTAACCGTCGGCTAAAAGGTTAGCCGCTGTCAAGTTTTGAACTGAACCGGCGGTCCAGTCTGGTGTCGTTCCTGAGCCGGCTTAAGTCCACGGGCCGATGTCCCTGCTATATACTGTGTGAAATAAGTTATATGTGACACCCATGATGGGTTTGGAAGATGACACTCACTCAACCCCCTCGCCGCCACTCTCATTCTCCATGCATGCCAAGTATCACTTCCCACCATGCACCACTGTATATGCGTGTATAAGTGTGTGTGCGTGCATCACATCATATCTTCAGAAATCCAATTATCCAAAGGTCAAGTGAGCAGTCGAGGCCCGCTGCACTGCTCGGTGCTGCAAAATGCCAACAACCCTGCCGCCAACAGTGGCATAAAGGCAAAGTCAAATGTTTTCATGACGGCGCCCGGACTCTCCTTGAAAGTCCGAAGTGCATCCTGCTTTGAAATAAACAATTAGTGACAAACAAAATGGCAGACAATGGCCCCCTTGGCGGCACACGTCATGCCCACCCTCCGACCAACCTGGGCCTTAATTGATTAACTGTGTATGCCCTGATAATAGGCGGCTTATTAGACCACCTGATGCTGCCTGTGGGATCTTCCAGATCGGACAGGGAGAGACCAGGAGGGGGTTCACTAGACAATAACAGTAATTAGAATGCAAAGTATGTTAGGGCTCAAACATCCTGCTGACATTATGCAGCTCTGGCTGAGCGGCAGGTGACAACATTCATATTGACCATGGTTGACCTTTGTACTACTTCTGTTAAAACGGTCCATCCATTTTCTATACCTCTTGTCCTCATTAGGCGGGGTAGTACACCCTGGACTTTCGGAAATTCACTCACATTAAATTCAGGGTCTCCAATCGGGTGGACACGGATCATTTCTGCAGAGGTACCAGTCTGGATGATATGCTAGCTGGCTCCGAGATGTGACCCGGGGTGGACCACTTTTCCACTCCCCTATGACTATCTGTTGGCCTGCCAATGGACTGGACTCCCACGTTATTTATTAAATCTTTTTCAACTTATAATTCAATTGAATAGACTGCAAAGACAAGATATTTAATGTTCGAACTGAGAAACTAAATTATTTGCAAATAATCATTAACTTAGAATTTAATGACAGCAACACATTGCAAAAAAATTGGCACGGGGGCATTTTTACGCCGGCTCCCCTCCATTCGCTGGGGT